>NC_134496.1:58445672-58448172 GCF_040206685.1 Ascaphus truei | reverse complement strand
AGATTTTAGTGGTGGTCTCTGTGACGATAGCTTATCACAGGGTGTAATTTACACAAATAACTGGGTTTGAACTGAACGAGGCTTAGATATAATAAAGTATATTTATTCCTTTGGATAGGTGAACACATGAAATAATACAGTAACAGACAAGAAGTACACTGACTTTGGGGATGGGGGATGAGAAGTATGTAGCATAGCAATTCTCTCGCAATCAGGTAACAATTCAGATGATATCAGAAGACAAATGATAAAGGGTGGACAACAGTTTATAAACCTTTTGTGCCCTATCCTTAACATTAAGTACAGGTGATTGGTCTTCAATTAGCTCTAGCCACTCATTAACGTGGGAACACATTTTGATACATGCCCCCCTGCCAGCTGGTACATGCGCAGTAGAACTCTGGGGTCTCATTTCTGTAGCCCCTCATCTGCATCAGGAATGCCAGCTAGTCTACCAGATTGGATTCCTGGCAGGATATTTTTTGTTGTGAGGTGTGAAATGGAACACTTGAAGACTGCTCTGGTTTGAGTAATCTCCGCCCTCATGTAAACAGTGGAGGTGACAAAATCCTTTGAACCATACTTAAGTCCTAGACATTGGGTCGTCTTTCTGGCCATATGCTACCCTGGTATGCAAAGGAATTTCCTCTGGGTTTTATCCATACTTTGAAACACAGCATTAAAGATAAAACACAAACATATTAAAATATCCGGTTCCGTTTTGTCCAGCAAGTCCAAACGTCCCAGTTCTCAATGCCGGAACTGGGACACGCTATGGTCCAATTTGCGACTTGCTACGACCTTCGGAACCGAAGATACACAAATACACTTAAAACCGTTTCTCATTTTAATACAAAAATCTCCGCTGTAAATGAAATCACGGTTTTTCACTAATTCCCCATTGAAAACAACGGGCTCCGCCGCCATAGACTTTCAATGGCAAACCGCCGCCATTGGCGGCTATGGGAATCCGCCGCCATAGACTTTCAACGGGGTGACGCTGCCGTTGAAGTCAATGGGGTTTTTCTGCCATAGCCGGTCAATGGAGATTGTCCGCCATTGGAGTCTATGGGAGAAGTCCCAAACTTTCAAGGGGGTCCATACTCCGCCGGGTTGGTCCAAGAGGGTCAAGGATGGTTCTGCAGCGATTCCGGAGCAGTGACTACAGATACCCCAAACCCTGATCCTCTGGACCCTCCGGAACCGGAGTTATGGATTCCCAAATTTCAGCTTTTGACACTTAGCCGTTTTCCTGAGCCGTTTCTGCCGCTGTCATTGGAACCTATGGCGCGACCCGCTCTTCTCGGTTCGACCCTTATCGGGGGTCCAGGATATGGGGACCCGGTTGTGGTCGAGTGGGGGGAGGTCTAGGAACTAGGGGCAGAAAGAATTTTATTTCTAGGTGCTCTAGAACTGTTTATTCCCACGCCACTTGTCGTTGAACTTGACTGCTAAGTGATCAAAGCTCTCCTATTGAAAATGTATCCGCTTTGCGGTTTGGAAGGCAGCCAACTCGTTCCTGGAAAGCTCTTTCGAGAATTCTCCATTGAAGTCAATGGGCCCATTGACTTACAATGGGAAACTGCCGCTCCTCCTCTCGGAAGCCATCTGCTGGTCTTCTCAGGAAACAGGACCCAAACAGCAAGATTCGCCATTGAAACACATGGAGCTCCAATGGCGGCTTATGGGACCCTGCAAAATGGTGCCTGAAAAGGCGGGAAAATTACACAAAGGGCTATAATTACTAAACAACTATTAACCCTTGTGCTCCCGGATGGATCCTAGTGTGTGTGTGATGCAGACACTGATTAAACCAGATATTACAATGAACAGGGGAATACACATTTACATGTCATAAGGGTTAAATCACATTTCTGGACCTCAGCCCAGTTAACCCCTTGTCTCCCTGGTGAGGTCAGGGGATGGCCAAATGGGGTGTAACCCCTTTAATCCCGGGCCACCCCCTTTCACCCTCTTAAGTCTCTTCCTGTAGAATTTTAGGACGTCTGCACACAGACGCTGGATAGTTGATATTGTTAAACTTTTGAAGCTTTTTCAAACTTTTTAAAAGGCTTTGCGATAATGACAATAGTTTGCAAAAGTCACAGATAAAAATATTAAATGTAATGAGTCACTAACAAGCATGCAGTTTAAAGGGACTGGGAAATGTAGTTGCTGAATAGGAGTATCTCTTGGCATTTTGCAGATATATTGAATGCCCAAAGGTATCACATTTTGCCAATGCTTCAGACCTATAACTTGTCTACTGTGCTAAATTATAGCCGTCAAGTAGTTTCTAATTAGGCATTAGATTAGGTGTGTGAGACCCTTGCTGTCATTTTATATTGAATACAATTAACATCTTCAAAATAACACGTTGCCATATTTAGTACAAATTTATTAAATACAACATATTGCTTTCATTTATGCAGAGCACATGCTGGAGATTGGCATCTTATGTATATTTCATTACTCCAAAAATAGGATAATTTACTATTCC